>NW_027397116.1:15826311-15833508 GCF_003265705.2 Callorhinus ursinus
GTGGTATATATACACAATGGAATATTATGCAGCCATCAAAAGGAATGAGATCTTGCCATTTGCAACGACGTGGATGGAACTGGAGGGTGTTATGCTGAGTGAAATAAGTCAATCAGAGAAAGACATGTATCACATGACCTCACTGATATGAGGAATTCTTAATCTCAGGAAACAAACTGAGTGTTATTGTAGTGGTTGGGGGTGGGAGGGATGGGGTGGCTGGGTGATAGACATTGGGGAGGGTATGTGCTACGGTGAGCGCTGTGAATTGTGCAAGACTGTTGAATCACAGATCTGTACTTCTGAAACAAATAACGCAACATATTTTAAGAAAAAAGAAAAAGAAGAAGATAACAGGAGAGGAAGAAAAGGGGAGTATGTCAGAGGGGGAGACGAACCATGAGAGATGATGGACTCTGAAAAACAAACTGAGGGTTCTAGAGGGGAGGGGGGGAGGGGGATGGGTTATCCTGGTGATGGGTATTGAGGAGGGCACGTTCTGCATGGAGCACTGGGTGTTATGAACAAACAATGAATCATGGAACACTGCACCAAAAACTAATGATGTAATATATGGTGATTAACATAACAATAAAAAAATTAAAAAAAAACTAGTGATGTAATGTATGGTGATTAACATAATAAAATAAAATTTAAAAAATTACAAGGCAAAAATAAAGAAATTCAATAAATACTGGATAAATAAAAGGGACATCAAGCTTTTCTGATTCCCTCTCTTGCTTGCTTTTAAAACTGATTGTGCCTGTTTTCCGTGTGAGGATTCCAAAGTGATGCGAGATACTTGTCAAATGGCATGTACCTAGGTTTTCTGTTTCAGAGCATTTTATGGCTTTTCTAAGTGAAGAAATTAAGTGGAAAATATAAAATACTATTTGCTGAAATATAATTGAGTGCTTTTAATGGAGACACTGTGCTATTTACCAGGTCTCCTCATACGTGGGGAACATGGAATTCACAGTTCTCAACCTCTTGGGGCTCCAGGAGTATGGACAGTGAATGAACGATGATAAGGGAAATGAGTACTATGACAGAAGTGTTTTATGAGCCAATATTGGGAGGCTTGAAAGTATTACTTAGGAATCTATTGGACTTCCCTTTCAGTATTATTACTTTAAGGGAGTGGTTTTCAAATATTTTTTTAATGATGTATTTCTTAAAAGTATTTTGAATACCTTTGTGCCCCTCCTTCCTTTACAAGTTGATATTTCAACCTTTCCATCATAAATGTAAATAGTTGCAAGGGATGTAATTTTCAGGATACTGTCAATATTGATATTTAAAAATAAAAATATTGCATCCTTTATATATCCAGTGTTACCTAAATGCACTAATACTTTGATTTCCAACTTGTTCACTTCTATTTTAATGGATCAAGAATTTCTTTAAAAGACAGACATCTATTTTCCCTTCTTCTACTTTGAGTTCATAAGTTTTATAATATTTCTTTATTGTACATGTTTTAAAGTTTTGTATTCATCACCCCAAATTTAATTAGAAAATTTCTTTTACTTGATAAAAATTTAAACTGGTTTAAATTATGCCAATTGTCAATAGTACACAACTGATCAAAAGAACATAGATACAAATTTAGATAAACTATTAAATGTAAAAAATGCACATTTTACTGAAATGAACAGATCTAGTATTTTTAATTAGTTCATAAATCTTTGGTTGAACGCCAGTTACTGCTAGAAAGTGGGGGGCTCAGAAGCAATTTCAGTTCTGGTTTTCATTTTTGAGGATATAAGTCCTAAGGAACCATGGAAATAGGAGTTTTCCTACAGTGGTATCACTCACTACTTTGACTTTTTTCAAGTTAAATGACCATGTGATTTTTATCACCTGACAGCACTGATCAGATCTAGTTTTATTAAAACATTTGGACATACCTGACTTATAAGATGATGTTACCTGTTATTAAAGCAATTCATTTTCTTAATAGTCCACATCAGAATTTTAATATTCCCTTTTGTTTTGTGCCTCAGAAACTTCTTACACACCAGGATGTTACTTGTTTCTCTTGTAAACTAGGAGAAGAGATTGTAAAAGAGGAAATAGGAAAATCAAGTGTTAAGGATGCTTTTATTTCTGGGGGTGTGTGGGCAAATCAGTTTTAGGAAAGAGTACATATGGTTTAGGCAGGCTTAAAAGTTGATTTCCTTAAAACTGTTTTCACATACTAACTTGAAAAGTGCACATGTGCCCCCAGGGCATTTGTACACCATTTGAAAGGCAGCTGCCTTAAGGTATCAAGAAAATGGACAACCAAATTCTATTATAGACAACTGATACTAAAATATCAGGTATTGGCTCAGTCTTTTATTTGTATCACCAATCCATTATATTTAATGTTAGAACTTAAAATATCAGCCATATTTCATTTCTTTATGAATGCCCCCTTGTGCCTCTTATAAGAAGCAAAATATTTTCAATGGATCAATAGACTACATGGCAAATATAATACATATCCAAAGGCATTATAGTTATAAATTCAATAAATGTGCTGTGAACACACTGGGATCATTTTTGTGGCTCTAAATTAAACAGCTCCATTTATAAGATGAAGACTGCTGTAAAATTGTATTTCCTGTAGGAAAAGAATTATAAGATTCTATGAGTTCTGCTATGAAAGCGGGAATAAAATGGAATATGCTTTTACCTCTTGAGAGGTCTCGTGGATATTGCAACATCTTATAGAAAATAGGAAACATCTTCCAATGTTGAAATCATTTCATATTGAAGAGATAGTGATTAAATGCAATTAATCTATATCAGTATTTCTAATAATGGTCTAGTATTCTATCTTCCTATAAAGAAGGGGATCAGTAATGAATTTCATCTTCAGTAAATTTATATATGGACTTAACACAATTCTTAGTACTCATATTTGAATATACATGGGTTCATTTATCTCTCTGGGTCTTAGTTTTCTCATCTGTCAAATGAGACAGAGATGATTTCTAACCTCCCTAGTAGCTTGAACTATACTATCAGTCTATGATATTATGGAACCTTGTACTTCAAATGGTAATGAAAGAAAGTTGTGGCTGATTTCTTCTTCTATTTCTGGTTTCAGAACCCAAACTCTTCAGTATAGTCCACTATAAGAAAAATCCAAGTGAGACCAAAGCTTTGTTCTCTTGGCTTTACTAATATTTGATGACAGCTAGCTTCTCTTCTGTTTATAGTTTAGTTTTTTATAGGGATGATCAAAGGCTTCATAATTTTACTTTCTCTTAAATGCAAGGAAAAATAAAACCTATCCATAATAGGTTTTATTGTGGATGTTAGGATATATATGATAATGTTAGGATTTGATATGAAGTAGTAGATAAATGAGTGAGATGGAGTGTGTGTGTATGTCTAAGATGAAAAAATACCAGTTGTGTGTCAGACTGTCAGATTGTCTGCTATCCTGTGTCTGTGGATTCATAACAGAGGCCACTGAACAGGGTCTTGAAATAAAAGTATGAGTAAAATCTAAATGGACTGTTTCATTTGAAGCACCTTTCATCATTTTGTGGAAGAATAGTATCAACATTGGAACCCTAGATAGAAGATGTCTATGGTTTTGGCTGCATCATGACCTTCCTGATGATCTATCAGCATTATGGCGAAATCAGCGTGTTCAAAGTGCTCCTTGTGTGAGAATGGTCACTTTTGACATGGCCTTTGCACTGGCCATCATGGTGGATAAGGAAGTGAGTTACCAGAGGTTAGCCAGGAACCCACTCAGATGTAACTGGGATTTGCCATGGGAACTCCCCAAGAGGTGTGAGGAGACATTTGAGGGGACTGCATCTTACACAGACTGTTTGTCAAATCAGAGAGGTACTGTTTTTTATTGATGTCTTTCTGGTTCAGTAATTATCCTTGCCTTGGTATGACCCAGACTGCTATAAAATTCTTACCCAGGGTACAGTTGTGTAGCGATAGGAAGCTGTAAAAACACAGCCAAAGGTCACAAGTCCTCTTGATGTAGGTGAAGGATACAACTTCAAGCACAGAGGCAGCACCACTCTTAAGTGATGGGCAAGCTTTATTACTTTCACATCTTCCCCAGAGTAAACAATGATACCGGATCCTGTCAGGGTCTTGGAGAAGCTCTTTGTGTCCTCTCCTTAGGGATGTTAAATCCTCCCGGCCCCTCCCAATTTTTTGGAGATTTTGGCTATGTACCTGATTGCCTACCAGCTGCAAAGGATTTGGAATAATCCATGCTTTTTCCTGAGTCCCTCCTGAGGGACTCAGGTGTCAGTTTCCTGATAGAAATTTCCTTAGCAGATGGAGGTGTCAAACTGACTAGAGATACAGTCTCACAAGGCTGATTACGTTTCTGTTTTCCTTAGTATTAAGTTTAGAGTTCTGTGTTCCTAGCATTTATCTGGGAGGTATTGATATACAGTTGACTCTTGAACAACATTGAGGTTCAGGGCACTGACCCCCCCCCATATAGTTAAAAATCCATGTTTGGGGTGCCTGGCTGACTCAGTTGGTATTGCATGCAACTCTTGATCCTTGGGATTGGCGAGTTCAAGCTCCACACTGGGTGTAGAGCTTACTTACAAAAGTCCACATAGAACCTTGGATTTCCCCAGAATTGAATAGCCTACTGTTGATCAGAAGCCTTACTTATAACATAAACAGTTAATTAAAGCACATTTCGTATGTTCTATGTATTATATGCTGTATTCTTAAAGTAAACTAGAGAGAAGAAATTAAGATTAAGAAATAATTAAAATCATGAGGAAAAGAAAATATATTTGCAGTATTATACTGTATTTATGGAAAAAAATCTGTGTGTAAGTGGGCCCACACAGTTCAGACTTGTGTTGCTCGAGAGTCACCTGTCCAAAGCTAAGGAGATTCCAGGACAGAATATAGAATGTGACAACAACATCAAAAAACCCCATTACAAATGTGTGAAGCAATTTCACTGAAGTGTGTGAGGGAAACAGGTGTTGACCTAAGTAACTAGTCTAAGTCAAAGGTAAAAGGGACTGTATGTAAGCACTGTACTGTAGTTGATAAGTTGTCTAAAGTTGTGGGTGTGGACGTGAAATACTCATACTGCTCTACATGTGTATAGGAGTTGAATAATTGACTAAAGGTATGGCAGATGATGGGATCTGATTTTCTCACTGTTGTAGTGGAAGGTTACAGATAAAGACAAGAGGTTGAAATGATCCAGGTGTTAATGGAGAGCAGTTGAAAGTGTTAGTATGCACCTGTGTCTAACATATGTGCAGATGGTTACATGTAAATACATTTACAGATACCTGCATTTATCCGGAATAGTATACCTTATATGTCTTTGTTTTGCCAACTGCGAGAGCCTGGAAGCAGTAACATTTCAGTGGCAACCAGCACACTTAGTGTTCAGTTCTTAGTTTCTAGTATTATTTTCTAGTCAATGCAACTGGGGCTCCTTGGAGGAATGTCTAATTCTAAGCCTGAG
Organism: Callorhinus ursinus; assembly: GCF_003265705.2. Classification (NCBI taxonomy): domain Eukaryota; kingdom Metazoa; phylum Chordata; class Mammalia; order Carnivora; family Otariidae; genus Callorhinus; species Callorhinus ursinus. Next base: position 15,831,791 of record NW_027397116.1, read on the forward strand.
ACAAGGAGTATATAGAAGATGAACCTGGAGCATTTTTTAGTGCGAGATAGTAAGGAAGTCCTTAAGAAAAACCTACAATGATGGGGATATATCAAAGTTACACAGGAGGTAGCTGAAAGAGCTCCCAGTGGCAAAAGCCAGAATAATTTGACCATCAAAATAAAGTATTACTGGAGTATAATCCAAAGTATAAAATAAATATCCATAAGTCCACATTGATATAAGTGAGTAAATAATTGGGGGAGAAGGGACAAGGCAGAATTCCAAAAAATTTATGTAGATACTCTACTTTCAAGGAGGAAGAATGTAATGTCCCACTCCTTAAGTATGGGCTGCATAAAATAACATTTCTGAAAAAGACAGTAGGGAAAGCGGGGAAAAAGGATTACTCCTTTATAGTCGAGAAACCTAACATCACTACTTTATCCAGATGATCAAGGTTAACAATGTTAAGTCCTATTTATTGATAGTGTTTATCCTTGATCTGTGATGAGAATCGTACTTTACCTCTGTGGTCTTCTTCCCCAAAACTGTAATTTCAGTCTAATTAGGTGGAAAAACAGACAAACCTCGGTAGATGAACATGCTGAAAAATATCTGATTCTAATTTAAAGTCATCAAAAATAGGGGAAGACAGATACTGTTACAGCCACAAGAAGCGTAAGGAGACATGACGTCTAAATGTATTGAGGTAGACTAGGTAGGATCCTGGAACAGAAAGAGGAGTTTAGGATAAAACTAAGGAAATCTGAATAAAGTATGGATTTCAGTTAATAACAGTGTATCAGTATTGGTTTGTTAATTTTGACAAGTACGCTGCACTAATATGTTAATAATACAAATTGGGTGGGGTTTATGCGAGACTCCTTTGTATTTTTGTAATTTGGTGGGAAATCTGAAACTATTTAAAAGAATTTATTAAGTAAAAAATCACCTGTACTTTTTATTTTTTTAAATGTTCTTAGGAAATTCAAGATTTATTCGTATTAAAAGCCATCAACCATTTTTATCACAAGTATCAAGTTAACCAAATATCCACAAGTGAATTAAAAGGAAGGTTGCTACTGTATCAGAACATGCTGTTGTTTTTTCCTAATCCATGTGGAGAGAGCATATAAATTTATTATAAGCGCATTTGTGTTACAAATAAGTGCTATGCAGTTAATCTCCTTAAGGATAAGAGAGATGATAGATGCCTACAATAGAGTATGTGGATGCCTATTGTCTGGTTGTCACCAAGTTAAATTCGAGGAGGTCTAGTGTATAGGAGGCACACAAGAAGTAAAGGGGATTAAAGATTTCAGGAAATGACTTCGAATGCCCGTTCTAAGGAGCTTTCCTCTATTACTGGTTCTGACAGAGCTGCCTGGAAGAAACTTAAATGACAGAGTCAAGTGAACGCTCTTTGCCCTTCACCCAGGGCAGATTCCCTTTCATTTGTTTTACTGAGCCCTCACTGATGTAGAAGGGGAGAGAGGAACCATTTTATATGATTAGATCTCAGTCTTTTAGTGACCTTGAGGTCTGTATTTCCCTTTTCCCGCATTTAAGGCTACCGTAGGCTTAACATAGATATTTCCTTGCTTCCATGTGAAGGGCTAGAGGGAGCTGGAGTTGGACATTTTCCTTCCCCAAAGTTAGTTAGGCTCTGGAGAAAGTTTTCCTTGAGGCAGGCCTTGTTAAGGAGAACAGAGAGCTCTGGGTGTATTTCAAAATGG
>NW_027397116.1:15833608-15854229 GCF_003265705.2 Callorhinus ursinus
AGTTTTCAGGGAGAACCCCAGGAAAGTGTAGGGACTTCCCCAAACTAGGTCTTCTTAGAATGTTTAACCCTCAAACTAATCCACATTGAGCCTTCAACAACTTTTAAAATACAGTTTAAAGCATCCCTATGGATGTTGGTTCCAGTTGTGGGCTTCTGGCCCCGGGCTTCTGTTGCCAGTGAGCTGTGATTCTCTGTATCTCTGTTGTTTCAGTTTTGGGGGCAGCAGTTTGCCCCATGATCTCAGTTCTCTGATAGATCTCAGAAAAGCTGTTCATTTTCAAGGTGGTTTGATTGTTGTTTTTTTTTCTCCCAGTTTTTTTATTGTGAGGATGGGAGTGACATCTTCCAAGTTCCCTGCATGTTGGGCCAGAAACTGGAAGAATCATTTGTTTTAAATATTTGAAGTTTTTTTGTTTGTTTGTTTGTTTTTTAGTCTTTTTTTGGGGGGGGGTACAATTTTACTTGAAAATGAAGATTTCAGGGCTAAAATTTAACATTGAAAACTCAAACTTTTCCCTAGGTCCATCCTAGTTTTGAGCCAATGGATGTGGTCTGTTTTTATAGCAGCAGCTGTAAAGGAAACACTGTGTGTGGTGAAGTAACTCCGTATTAGATAGGTCATTTACCAGAGATAAATCTTTGGCTTTTAAATAGGCTTTAAATATTAAATGAATCCCTATGTGTGTTGTGGAAATACCTGAACAACATCTAAAGTAATTATCATTTTATCAAGAAATGAATTTGCAGTTGTTTAATGTATTCAGCAGCAAAATTAATACAACAGCAGTTGTCATAATTTGAGCAGTGAATTTATAGGAGTGATTTTAAATTACATCCAGCAATGCAGGCAACTCCTACCCAGCAATTTATATTTGACTGATTAGGCTTAGGAAGCAACATGGACCATGTCCTATGGAATTTTTTGTAGCAGACAAATATGAACAATTAATGAAACCTGAAAGAAACAAAGGGCTAAGAATTTTATGCAGTGTATTTGTCATGTGAGAGTTAAACCCAGAGAATACTTGGCTATAATTTAAAAATACAGTGATAAAATTTTTACTTGTCTATTGTATAATTGTAGCAAATTATTTTGTCCCTGATGAGGGAATTGTGAGGTTTTATGCCTTAGAGTTCCCCTGTGCCTCCCAAGTTAGTGATGCAGATGCTACCATGAGATGTCTCTTTTTCAGATGTTTTCCTATTCAGGGCACACTTACTTCTGTCTTGAAAAAGGAATTATCTTTTAATGAACTCCATTTAAATTTCTTTTCCCTATTTTTGTGCTCATCTCATTGAATAACATAATTTCAGAAAATATTAACTTGCATTATTTCACAGTTGCGTCTCCAACACTATCTTAATGTAATCTTGCCATATTTATTCTGCTATGCATTGGTTTGCATTGCATTGGTCTTCCTTAAGTCCTCATATGCACGTGTAATGAAAGAGCTCTGTTTATTCTCTTTTTCAGATCATTAATAAAATGTTAAGAACTGGCTCAACACCAATCCCTGGGCACTACTGTAGATACCTTCCTTATTATGCGACAGACTGTTATTTATCATCCATGCCCTGTTGTTTGCATTCCTCTTGACAGTTTGCAATCTTTGCAGGAGACATCCTATCAAAGTTGGTTTGAATGGATTTTTAAATTAAAGCTTTGGGAGGCACTGTATTAAATGCTTTACTGAAATCTAACACCCATGGTATCTCTTTTGTAACCCACAGTCATTAATTAAAAAATGTTAACCAATTGCATCCATCTAGAATGATTAACATTTCCTGTTCCTTTCTGACTATTGGTAGGAGGTGACCCTCAGAGATATCATTTTAGTGTCCTGTTTATTACAGATAACTCCATAAAGTCAGATAGCTTATGTGAAACCTTCCAGGTGATTATAGAAAAGTTATTGGAAATGAATGAGAGAATCCCTAAAAATCCTCTGTGCTTAGCCTATCTCTATATCCTCCCTAACCTGTTGCCCCCCCCAACATTTACCTATTTTTTAATAAACAATTTAGATCAGGGTTTGGCAAATTACATTCTAAATCTATCCATGCCTATTCATGTGCATGTGGTCTATGGCTGCTTTCTTCTATGATAGCAGAGTTGAATGGTTGTGCCAGGGACCCTATGCTGATCAAAGTCTGAAATATTTACTCTCTGGCTCCTTACAGAAAAAAAAATGGATTCCTGTTTTAGATTATGATTAATACTAATAATGCTTATTATACATTGCCACCAATAAGAGAAAATTGTGGATAAGAGGAGATCTGGGACACGTTATTGGACAACACACTGCCTAGGCTGCTGTGAAGTGAATCCTTTCATGGGATAAAATTTCCAAGGTCCTAGATCTGTACTGAACTCCAGCATCTGTGATAGCAAATGGATTCAAATTTACTAACATTGTCTAATTCTGGAATGAATCCGAAGTCCAACTCCTAAAACAGTGCAAATAGAAGGTCATTGCTATCAGATGAAGTGGTATGTATTAAAATACATGTCATAAGAAATGGAAGACATAGGTATAGGTTGACATCCAAGTATACATGTATGCCAGATAAACTCTCATCCATTCAGTCAGTTGATACACATTTAAGTGTCTGTTAGGTTCCAGCCATTCTTTTCCTGTCTGAGGATAAAGTATCTGTTCTTGGGGGACCTTCTGTATTACTGGTGGAGGGAGACCAGCCATAAAAATTAAACATAAAAATGTTAAGTGCTGGGTGGTGATAAGTGTTAGGAAAAAGTATAAGTCTTGGTAGGCTGATAGAAGAATGACAGTGGATATGTACTGTTTCTTATGAACTGATAAGAGTCTTGAAGGAAGGAGAGAGCAAGCCAAGTGCGTATCTTTGTAAAGAGCATTGCAGTCAGAGTTAACAGCAGTGTCAATGTCTTGAGGTGGTAGTGGATTTGGCATGTTGGAGGACCAGTAGGAAGATTGTGAGCTCCAAGGAATGAATAAAGGAGATGGTGGTCAGTAATGAGGTTCTTGTCGGTGACTGTAAAAACTGGAGTTTTCTCTGAGGAGGAGCCCAGGAGAGGGTTTTAAGTTGAGGGAACACCTGATAGGACTTGAGTTTTATCAGGAGGCTGCTGTGTGGAAAACGACACAGGAGCTTTTGTTTAATTACCTACAGTTTGGAGGTAATTACAGTAGTGTGGTCCCTTCTACTCCCTACTACCAAATGGTGATTTGGTGGAAAGCTGCAAAGGTAGTGGTGGGGACTGAGCATTCTGAAAGTATTTTCAAGATAAATGTCCTATAGAATTTCTGATGGATTAGTTAGGGAATATGATAGAGGAGTCAAGGATATCTTGCCAGAGTTTTTGGCGTGAATACTGGGATTTACTGAGGTGGGAGAGACTGTGGGAGGAGCAGGGTGAGGGGCAGAATCAAAAATATGTGTTAATTTTGTTTTCTCTGATGCAGAGATTTGTGATAAAAGCAGAACCGTCTTCTTGGTCAGTGAGGAGGTGGTTCAGTAGATGGGGACTCACCTGGGATTTGACAATGCTAGCAATCATTTGCAAGATAGGAACTATATAGTCAAGATATCATGACTCATCATGGGGATTATTAAGTATTTTTCTAATATGCCAAGATAAGACAATCTTTAAAAATGAAAACACATGAACGTTAATTACTGTCTGTCAAAATGTAGCTTTTTCATGAGACTGCATTAGTATGGGAATCTTCATTTCCAAAAGGATTGCTTTTGTGTATGTTAGCATATCAGGTAAAATATACTCGTATAGTTACACTTACAAAATTCAGTGTAATTATGCTTAGATTTTTGGTGAGTGCATTCAGCTCCTTTTAAACATTGATAATTGGCACAATGGTGGATCCAAGTCCGTTTTAGCCTATTTCCTCAGGGAATCTGCAATCAAGAAGGAAATATGGGAGGAAACTTGTTTGACTTTTCATGAGTTCCTCTTTCTTCTCACTTCAAAGTAAGAATCTTCTCTTCTTGGTTCCCTTAGCTTAAAAGGATCCAAATAAAATGCATACAGAAAATGAATACAAATTGTTGTATGTCCCCCACCCCCAGATATTATTTTTATAGACTAGAATCAAGACTGTTCATATGCACTGTATTATTATTTTTTAAAGATTTATTTTAGAATAAGTGCAGGGGAGGGGCAGAGGGAGAGGGAGGGAAAGTCTTAAGCAGACTCCTCTGAGTGCAGAGCCCAATGCGGGGCTCTATCTTACAATCCTGAGATCAGGACCTGACCTGAAACCGAGAGTCAGATGCTTAACAGACTGTGCCACCCAGGCGTCCCAGTATTATTTTTAATAGCTTTATTGAGGTATAATTTATATAAAAAGAATTTCAGTATTGAATGTATGTAATTTGATGAATTTGGGCAAACACCCATATGTGATGCCATCACCACAATCAAGGTAACAAACATGACACCTCCCAAAATTTTTGTGTCCTTTTTTTTTTCGTTGCTGTAGGAATATTTAACGTGTTATCTGCCCTCTTAGCAAATCTTTAAATGCACAATACCATATATGCTGTGTGTTCAGTATAGTAAATCTCTAGAACATACTCATATGACATAACTGGAACTTTATTGAAGGTTAATTTTTGACCTTGAAGTCCCTGGCCACACCTGAATATAAAGCATAAGAAGACTAAATGCTTTCATTAAAAAACAAAACAAAACAAAACACCACTCAGTCTTGTTTTAATGAAACAACAGTATATTTCCATTTTGGAAAATAAACTGTTCTTGGGAAAGACACATCAAGTTGTATATACTGTCTTTGAACCGGACCAAACTCAGTGGTGCTGCCTGAACAGCACACAGAAGAAATGACTGTGAGTCAAGGCTTGCAGGTCAATGTCAGCTCTCCTGTTAAGTTGCTTTGTCATGTTTGGCAAGTCATTTCCCCTCTGTGAACTTCAGTTTGCTCATCATTGGCTCAGAGAATAATTGGGTTTTAATAAGCAGTCAAATTATATGACCCCTAATATTCTCTCCATTTGTACAGTGCTGTCATTTCATAATAAGGCGTTGGAACAGGAGAAAACTGTGCTGTGGCATGCATCCCCAAGTCTCAGTATAAGTGGTTAATCTGGAAGGATTCCCCAGGAATGTCCAGAAGGACAAACCAAATTCAAAAATTGAATAACCACCTTACACTGGTGGTGGATCAGAAGTGTTATATAGGTATGCATAAGTTGACATGTATAGATAATGATTTCTCAGACTTTAAGTTTGCTTGTTTTTTGTCTTTTGTAAATTATAAGTCGTTAGTAATCCATTTGCTCTGTCTCAATACTCTTAATAAGTATTTCACTCTGAAATTTGTAAATTTCAGAAGGGATAGTGAATAGACATTCTGGGGAATTTAATGATTGTCTGGTTTACTGAGAATAATGCTGTGTTTCCTGTATCAACGTAGAAATAAGAGTACAAATTTTAGTATAAAGAAGTTTGGACTGAATCTGTCTATAAGTAAAACTAGTGTGGATAAATATGAGGGCATGGTGTGGCCCTTCCCACCTACAAATACTTTCTCCCTCCCTCCCACTTAGATAATTTGAAACTCTTTCACATATGTTGGTGTGACTAAAAAAGGAAGGCATTGCCATGAGAAAGACTCCATTTAATCATACTTGCATTTCCAGAGAGCTGAAGGGCTAAGTTGTTTTGGATGTTGGCTCCTGTTCTAGATTTTTCCCCTTGGCATATTCACATGGATGGCTTTGGAAAATTAGCTTTTACCTTGTATACTTTGTACAGGAAAAAAAGGATGAGATTTGGAAAGCATATCAATGGAATGAGAGTAGCATGGGGTAGTAGAAGAAGAATGTAGTAGTGGGTGCAGCTGGGGAGGTCAGGATCCATTGGTTGGATGCTCATATAAAGTGTACTAAAAATGGATAGACATTGAGAAGTGTGTATGTGTGCATGTTGAGAACCTTGCCTACTTCACAGCTTTGTCTACTACATTCTTGACAGTAGTCTTTTAATTGCAATTCCCCTAAGCTATTATACATTCTTCTCGAGAAAAATGAGAGTATGCACTTTTTGTAGCAAGATTTGTCTGACATGGGGAAGATATATCAAGTGAAATTGGCATGGAGAAAAAGATTTCTGATTTTTAAAGGAATTTAGAAATGGATAGAAATACTACTATACTTAATACAATAAAGGGGTTAATTCTCCCTGAACCAACTTACAGTTTTATACAAATAAAAATACCAAAAGCGTTTTTGAAGGGAAGTAACTCAGCTAATTACATGGTTCATAAGGAGAAATAAGTATGTGATGGGAGAGTTATTCACACAGGGATTAATGCAATATTAGGATGATGCCCAGTGGATCACATGCACGGATGTGTCAGAGCACCTAGTGCTTGGTTGGATGTGTGGGCCCTGGAGATAGATTGCCTGGATCTGTATCCTGCCTTTGCCATTCCTGGCTGTGGGGTCTTGGGGAAATTATTTAATATTTCTGGGTTTTGTCCTGCTTTTTCATCTAGCTAATAAATACTATTTATCTCATAGAATTGGTGTAGAGGTTAAATGAGTTAACACATGCAAAGTGTTTAAAGCAGTTTGAATTAGCATCAGCATTACTACCTTCACCAGCACCCCACTAATGGAACAGAAGAGAAAGTCCAGAAGTAGATCTAAATACATAGCGTCTAATTATGGGTGTATGGTGTCAATAAGGAAGGCATTACATAATGTGTTTAGAAAACTGACCAGCTATTGGGAAACAAATTGCAGAAACTCCATCCCTTAAAGAACAACGACAACAAAAATAACTGTGATAGGTCAGTTATTTAAATAATAAAAAAATGAAGACCTAAAGTTTCTTACACAGTTAAATGTACACTTACATATGACTAAGCAATTCAAATTCTGTGTATTTACCAAAGATAATGTAAAAAAGATAAGTCCACATGAGGACTTATATGCAAATGTTCATAACTTTATTCCTGATAGCCCAAATAAGAAGCAACACAAATGTCTAACCGGTGGATGGATGAACAGTTATGATCTATCCATACAATGAAATACTACTCAACATTAAAAGGAATGATCTATTGAACATATAACAACATAGATAAATCTCAAAAGCACTATGCTAAGTGAAATAAGCCACTATAAAGACTACATTCTCTATGAGTCCATTTACGGGAAAATTTAGAAAAGGCAAAGTAGAGTGATTGAAAGTAGGTCAGTTGTTTGGAGCCAGGGATGGAGTGGGGGAGACTGAATGCAGAAAGGGAAATTTTGGGGATAATAAAAAAAAGTTTATGTATTGGCTGTGGTGGTTATATGCTTGTAAGCATTTGTCAAAATTCATCCAATTGGATACTGAAACTGGGTGAATTATATGGAAATTATACCACCATCAAACTGATTATATTCAAATTAAGCCATTCAAGATATGGCAGTTTTAAAACATGTCTTCAATATTCTTATACTTTCCTCCCATCAAAAGGTGGAATCTGTATTCTTCACCTTGAATCTGGGCTCTGATTGCTTGACCGGTAGAGTATGACCTAAACCTGGCAGCTTTCTCTCCTTTGAGATGCTTAGGTTTTGGAACTCAGCCACCAACCTCAGGGGAAGTCCAGGCCCCCAAGAAAGGTCTCAGTCAACACATAGAACCAACTGTCAGACACATGAGTAAAACTTTTGAGATGACTGACATTCAAGGCACTGTTTGACTGGAATCATGTGAGAGGTCCTAGGTGAGAACTGCCATGTGAGGTAAATATCCAGAGTCATGAGAGACAATAATGATAGTTGATGCTTTAAGCAACTATAGTTTGGGGTGATTTATTCTGCAGCATCAGGTAACTGCAACAAAGGATCTGGAAGAAGACCTAGGATATTAAAATAATTTATGAATGGGAGAAGCTTTTCTGTGCCTGGTACAAAATATATAAGCTATGGGTAAATGAAAAATAAAAAGATAATATAGCTTATGCAAAGGTGGTCATCCTCACTACAAGAAATCCAAGTCAGCTTTGGAGCACAATACCATTTTACCTGTAAAATTGGTGGAGATAAAAAGATAATCCAAATTACTACAGTACTTAAAGAAGTTCTCAGTATATTCTGGATGGGTGTGTAAACCAGCCCAGCCTCCTTGTGAGGATGATTTAATCTTAACTATCAAAATTCAAATGCTAGTTAAATAATAGTGGTTTCACTAAATAAAGGTTCATTAAAAAAAAAATGCTGTCTGCATCAGGATTCGGTTGGAGATTCTGTGGCATATAGTCATTCAAGGATCTAGGCTCCCTCCATGTAGGTTCTTTTAATACCATAGGACTTTCAGGGCCTTCACAGGATTGTCTGAATCTGGCTGCTAGAAGACAGAAGTGGGAGCATGCTTGTGTGCGTATGTGCGTACCTATGTATGAGAGAATGAGAGAGACAGACAGACAGACTGTGGAGGAGAGTTTATGGCCAGGCCTGAAATGGCATGTATGTTTGTGTGTTTGTGAATGTGTATACATATGCACTACATTGGTTAAATGGTGCTGGTAAGATGCTGGTAGTTAGTATGGTATAGAACGATTCACTGAAAATGATCAATTAAATTTGGGAACTGGATTTTTAGAGTTTCAACATTACACAAAACTTTTTGTTTCTTTCAACCAACCAGACCTTCTCTCTGGATTTCCTCTAGATTATATAGCCAATTTTTTAAAAGATGTCCTTTGTGTCAGAAATCTGCTTCAGCCATTTCTGCAGTTTGGAAGCTGTGCATTTTTAAATAAAAAAGGAACAGTAAGATATTACTTTCATTTGTGTTAGAGGAAATAAGAAGGAAAAAAATCACAAATAATTTAAGACTAAGTATTAATATTTCAGGCCAACATCTTTCAAGGAATAAAAATTACTTGTACCTTCCTGGTTCATGTTTTTCCAATAATATGCATAGAAAGGGTACATTGAGATTTATTTGCATAATTGATTTTTTGATCATTGTTATTAGAACATATTTTGATATCTGTCTCCTAAAAATCCTCTTAATAAGAGGCACAATGAGCATACATTGAGTTTTTGTATTTGTTTGAATCAAAAGCTAAAATTGGTAACATGACAGGTTTAAAAAATTACATCTTCCCAATTATATTAAAAAAAGGCAATCAGGAAAAGTAGATCTGAAGCATCCTTAGTCAAACATCATTAGGTGCCCTGGTGTAAAAATATTTCTTGCTGCTCTCTTCATTAATATCTGTGCTCCAGTTACACAGATTTTCACCCAAGTGCACATTGCCAATATCCTTGCATTTTTGTGGCTCTGAATGTGAATGTTCTTCCTCACATTTTGTACCAGAAAAATAGAACTTACTAGCCAGTGGCCAACTGTTAAAATAAATACAAGAGGATTTTACCAGTAATACCTTATAAAATGTCAGAATAAATACTGTTACTTTGTTCTGCTCATATAGAGCTTGTATTTATCACCCTCCCTTAGATCTTGTGACTCATATGTTCACCTTCCCTCACAGTTCCACCCCACCCCCCATGTTAATGCTGGATTCTTCACTTTACACTCCTGGTCCGCCTTTGGCATCCCAGATTGTCTTTAGTCAGATCACCTGGGTTATGGTAAAGATATGGAACTTGACAAAAACTTTTTCTCTTTGAAATATTGAGAAACCAATTCTACATTATTACACAAAACCAGAGAGTAGTGCTTCCTTAATTAAGTCAATAATTGCATAGTCTGCTGTACCAGGATACGCGTGTCCTAAGTTGTCAGGTACAAGTGGAAGAACCAGGATTGAAGAAATGGAGAAATTGAGGTAAGGAGTCATATGTAGAAAAGATTATAATGGTGGGCAGAGCAAGGTGTATAAACTTTAATGTCTGTCCATAGGTTAACACAACTGAGAAGCCTAGAAGAGTAACAGGACCACGTAGGGTGATGATATGATTTTTTTGCCCAAACCAGGACATTTTTGAGAATGAAACGGGATGCTATTGATAAGTATGCCAGGATTATAGGCATAAATTAGGACACTGTGAGGCAAACCAGTTCCAGATGAACATATGGTCACCTTAAATTAGATGCCTAAGGAACTAGATGACAGCAGGAATCCATTTTACCTTAAGCCAAAGGTCCTGGGGAATTTTTGAGTGAAGTGGGCAAGAGAAACAAGGAAGCAAGGGCAGCCGGTTATAAAATATTAAGCCAGTGCCATGTGTAACCAGAGTTCTATCTCCCAGGAGAACTTTGTGAAATGGAGCACCACGTATGTATCAGAAATAACCTATTAGGTGAGGGAGCTGGATATTTACACACCAATTCTTGAGTCACCGAGGGCGGCTCCTGGGAGTGGATTCTTCTGTGTCACAGAAGTTCTGAGAGAAAGCCTGCAGGCACAGGCAGCCACAAGTCTAGGGGAGGGTTATAGGTGAAAGGGCCCCGAACATCAGCTTACATGTTTCAATTCTCTAAAAGTAAATGCCCCTGGAGGCTAGTTTTAGTTTGGAAAAGATATTCTAGGTAAAATGATAGTTTCTAATCATTTCCGATTGATCTGTATCCGTGGGAGGAAATTGTGCTAAGTGGTGCTTCTTCTGTAGTATTACTCCAGAAATCAGTCCCAGTTTGAGGAGAGTTTCAAGTAGACTGGTAAACATTTGAAAATATTTCAAAGGAGTTTTAAGCTTACATTTCCTAGTTTCATCACTAAATGTGAAGCAGTTTTCTCAGGTGATTCTTTAGGGTTTTGAAAGTAGTTGCATATTATTATTACTGAGAACCAGTGGCTAGGGATTGTACTGGAAGAAAACATATCAGCTCTCTTTTAAAGTTCTCTTACTCTGAGAGGTTGTTTGGGAAGCTCTTCTACAACATATCCAAACTGATAATCTGAGACTACTCTGGGGGTGATATGTATATGCATACACATATGTTCAAACCCATCAAATTGTATCCATTAAATATGTGCACTTTTTTGTATAGGCATACTCTGTAGATCTTGCAGTTTCATTCAGGACAACCATAGTAAAGTGGATATTGCAATAAAGCGAGTCAAATAAATCTTTTGGTTTCCCAGTGCATAAAGGTATATTTACACTATACTGTAATCTATATTAAGTAGTCAGTAGCATTGTCTAAAAAATGTACATACTTTATTTAAAAATTCCTGATATTAATTCCTGAGATGAGGAATTCTTAATCTCAGGAAACAAACTGAGGGTTGCTGGAGGGGTGGGGGGGGGGGATGGATGGGGTGGCCGGGTGATAGACATTGGGGAGGGTATGTGCTATGGTGAGCGCTGTGAATTGTGCAAGACTGTTGAATCACAGACCTGTACCTCTGAAACAAATAATACATTATATGTTAAAAAAAAAAAAGATAGTAGGAAGGGAAAAATGAAGCGGGGGGAATCGGAGGGGGAGACGAACCATGAGAGATTATGGACTCTGAGAAACAACCTGAGGGTTCTAGAGGGGAGGGGGGTGGGGGGATGGGTTAGCCTGGTGATGGGTATTAAAGAGGGCACATTCTGCATGGAGCACTGGGTGTTATGCACAAACAATGAATCATGGAACACTACATCAAAAACTAATGATGTAATGTATGGTGATTAACATAATAAAATTAAAAAAAATTCTTTATTGCTAAAAGATACTAAACATCATCTGAGCTTTCAGTGAGTTGTAATCTTTTTGCTGGTCGGTGGGTCTTGCTTCAGTGTTGATGGCTGCTGACTATAATCAGGGTGGTGGGTGGTTGCTGAAGGTTGGGATGGCCATGGAAATTTCTTAAAATAAGACAAAAATGAAGTTTGCCCCATCAATTGACTATTGCTTTCATGAACAATTTCTCAGTAACATGTGTTGATGATTGTTAGCACTTTACCCGCAGGAGAACTTCTTTGAATACCAGAATCCTCTTACACCCTGCTGTGTTTTATCAACTAAACTTGTTTGTTCCCATTTCAAGATTCTTCACAGCATCTTTACCAGGAAGGGAGTCCATCTTGAGAAACCATTTTCTTTGCTCATCCATAAGAAGCAACTCCTCATCTGTAAAAGTTTGATCAAGAGATTGCAGCAATTTTGTCACATCTTCAGGCTCTACTTCTAGGTCTAGTGTTCTTGCTGTTTCCACCACATCGGCAGTGACTTCTCTCCCCTGAAGTCTTGAGCCCCTCAGAGTCATAGATGAGTGTTAGAATCAGCTTCTTCCAAACTCCTGTTAATGTTGATGTTTTGGCCTCTTCCTATGAATCATGCATGTTCTTAACAGCATCTAGAATGGTGAATCCTTTCCAGAAGGTTTTCAGTTTACTTAGATCCTTCAGAGGATCCACAGATCCTATCTATGCAGGTATCACCTTACAAATTTATTTCTTAAATAATGAAATTTGTAAGTTGAAATTATTCCTTGATCCATGGGCTGCAGAATGGATGTTGTTAAAAGGCACAAAAATATTAATCTTGTCCATTTCCATCAGAGCTCCTGGATGACCAGGTGCATTGTCAACGAGAAGTAATATTTTTGAAGGAAATCTTTTTTTTTCCTTGACTAGTAGGTCTCAACAGTGGGCTTAAAATATTCATTAAACCATGCTGTAAACAGATGGGCTGTCATCTGGGCTTTGTTGTTCCATTTAAAGAGCACAGGCAGAGTAGATTCAGCATAATTCTGAAGGGCCCTAGGATTTTCAGAATGGTAAATGAGCCTTGACTTCAATTTAGAGTCACCAGCTGCATGAGCCACTAAGAAAGCCAGCCTCTCCTTTGAAGCTGTGAAGCCAGGCATTGACTTTTCCTCTCTTGCTAGAAAAGTCCTAGATGGCATTATCTTCTAATAGAAGACTGTTTGGTCTACTTTGAAAATCTCTTCTTTGGTGTACCACCTTCATTAATTTATCTGAGCTAGATCTTCTGGATAATTTGCTGCAGCTTCTATTCTAGCACTTACTGCATTGCCTTGCACTTTTCTGTGACAGAGATGGCTGCTTAAATCTCATGACCCAACCTCTCTGCAGGCTTCAAACTTGTTTTCTGCAGCTTCCTCATCTCAGCCTGTAGAGAATTAAAGAGAGTTAGCAGTTTGGTCTGGTTTAGGCTTTGGTTTAAGGGAATGTTGTGGCTGGCTTGATCTTCTTTCCAGACCACTGAAACCTTCCCCATATCAGCAAATAGGTGTTTCACGTTCTTATTTGTGTGTTTACTGGAGTAGCACTTCTGATTTCCTTCAAGAACTTTTCCTTTCCGTTCGCAGCTTGGCTAACTGTTTGGCCCAAGAGGCCTACCTTTCAGCCTATCTTGGCTCTTGACCTGCCTTCCTCACTAAGCTAAAGCATTTCTAGCTTTTAATTTAAGGTGAGAGATCTGTGACTCTTCCTTTCACTTGAACAGTTGTAGGTTATTGTAGGGTTATTAATTGGCCTAATTTCATTATTGTTGTGTCCCAGGGAATAGGGCCAAGGAGAGGTAGAAACACAGGGGAATGGCCTGTCTGTGGAGCACTTAGAACACATACAGCTTGTATCCGTTAAGTTAGCCATTTTATGTGGGTGTGGTGTGTGGCCCCCCCAGAACAATTACAATAGTAACACAAAGATTACTGATCACAGGTTATCATAACAAACATAATAATAATAAAAAGTTTGAAATGCTGAGAATGACAAAAACGTGATGAGGAGGCACAAAGTGAGCAAGTGCTGTTGGGAAAATGATGCTGATCGGCTTGCTCAATGCAGGGTTGCCACAAACCTTCAATTTGCAAAAAATGCAAATCTGTGAAGTGTAAAGCAAAGCACAATAAAACAAGGTATGCTTATCTATCAATTATACCTCAGCGAAGTTTTAGACAAATGAAAATAATTTGGACATTGTCTTTATTATAGAAAAAAGGTTTTGAGCAGAATTTTTTAGACGGCCATCTCTAAGTTGCTGATGTTTAATGTCATAATTTTCCAGACTATTTTTTCCAGTAAAATTGTCAAAGTTAGAAACTATTGTGTTCTTATGTTTGCTGGTTTTCTTTTTAAAAACCTCTCTCTCTTTAGTGCCAGGAACGTGGTAGCTTGGGTATTAGGAGGGTGTAAGACAGCTTTGGTTAGTCTAGGTCAGGGACCTAGACTGGGCGCAGTACGGTGAGAATATGAATTAGGGGCAGACCTTGTTGCTGGAACTGAGAATCCAGATTTGCAAGTAAAGCCTGGTATTTAAAGAATATGGAGAAGGTAATATAAAATATGAAACTGTACAGGTAAAAGCCAGTACCAGATACACGCAGCAAAGGGAGAATATCTAATATGTGGAGATCCAGATTTGTGGTTAATAGTGTGTAGGACTCCAGCCTCAGCTAGGGTTCAGTTTGTCTCTTGGCCAGGGCATAGAGTTGAGAAGAAATGGTAAAAGCAACTCACAATCTGGTTATGAAGCTATTCTTTGAAACTTGGAGCAAGATAGCATGACAGGAAGCCATTCTTGGAACTGGTTTTGGGCTCAGTAATTTGGCAGAGGCCTAAGACCAGGACGGGGGCTGTTGGAAACGTCAGTAAAGAGCAGCAAGCTGAGGTCCCACCTGAGACCTCTTAGTATCTAGAGCCTGAGGGTAGGACCTTTGTGGATTCAATGTTCCAGCTGAGTGTAGAAGAGAAATATAACAGCAGGGAGCCAGACCCATCAGTGTATTTAGTTTTGAATAATCGCTTAAGATGGTTTTTCCCAAGGATGTTTCATGGATCACTATTCTTAAGAGATTCTTTCTGCAGTGAGCACTTCATTCCTGCAATCAGACTGGGAAATGCTACTTTCCTTTTCCCCTTCATGAAGAAACACCCTACACATTAACATGTTAACACGCTGATAATCCCAGTTGTAAAGAAAGATTTTTCCGTCTGGCACCCATTGCCGTCCCATGGAACCAGACCCCTGTGTAACACACATTTGAGAGTGGTGGGATTAGAGAACTCTCTTTGCAGCAATAGGCACTGAAGGCTAGAAGGAACTTGGTGAAATTTTGTGAAATTAAACTCCTTTAACTGCATCTTGAAGAAATAGAGATTTGGTAAGAGTCTATTGAGGAAAACAGAATTTGTTTCAAAATAGCTTTTGAGTATATTGTTCAGATAAAGATAAAGGCTGGTAAGAGGAGAAGGGCCTAGGGCATCCTTGCTGTATTCCTTTGTTAACAGAACTCAGGAAACAGAAGAGACCAGGTTGATTACATTTGTGTGGCTATGACTAGGGGCTGACATGAACAGGAGTGGAAGACGGCAGGTGTTTGAGGTACTTCCATTTTCTGTATTTCACCCGTATTCCTATGAAGAACCAGTCTTGGGATGGACGGGGCTGAACACCTGAAGGAAACGGTAACCAGCATGGAGCCTGTGTTGGATGTTGAGGGTTGGGGGCAGTTGGAGGCTCTGATCAGAGAGCATTCTCTGTTAGTGGTGCTTATAAGACAATTATGCCTTTAAAATTGGATATTACATATTGAACTAACGGGTCTCTAGCAATAGGCTAATGTTAAATTTTTATAGGCTGTAGCTATTAAAATATTGTGATCAAAGTTTCCTAGAAATGTACAAGTAAAAGAATTGTTTGATTCATGGGATCGTTGGTGTACCATGTGAAACAAACTTTTTATCTTGAAGATTCATTCTGCTTCAGTTTATCTTGCATAAAAAATAGGAAAATACACACCTTCAGAATTTTATAGTTGATCAAAAAGTACCACAGATGTAGATATCATGGGTTCATATACCTCTACATTATCTAGATGTTTATATTTGCAACACCTCCATCTCTCTATTTACAAACTGAATGATTATATTAAAATTTGGCTAGGGGAAATGTCTTTGTATTCCATAAATTTGATTTTGCCTTATATTTATGTATCTCTTTTGTCAAATAGTCACTATATTATTTATATTTTGGCCTGATTTTAGTAAAAGCATTTGTAAGTATACATGTACATATGTACTTAAATTTTACCAGGTAATTTATAGGTTTTATAATGTCAAACTAGAAAAGACGCATCTGATTCACCTAATTGGAGGCTGCTATTATTATTATTATTATTATTTTTTGATTAAGAGCATTGCATTGGTGTGTATATTTAAAATTAAATTAAACATTAAATGAACCCAGTTAGAAGCTGCCCCTTCATGCAGAATGGTTTCAAAAATCTTCGTGGGAGAAAATATTTTTGTGCTAACATCTGAGCTATAATTCAAGGAAATTGTTCCATAACTCAGGAGTCATCTCTGCTTTATATAGACTTTCAAAATACATCCTAAGAGGAGTATCTCTAAAATCTCAGGACTAAATGCTTCCAAGGTTTTCAGCATTCATAATGTCTTTTATATGCTTCCATTTTTTAATGTCCTTTCATTGTTCATTGTAAACAGATAAACTAGACCTCTCTACTATTACAGAACACAATAAAGGTATTTGGAACCATAAAATATCTTTAAGAATTTTAAAGTTTTCAGCAAATACTAATTAAGTGTACCTCCTACCAGCCCTTGAGTAGTCCCAGTAAGTATATCATAATACCCATTTTGTGGGGAATGAACAAATGAAAGAAAACAGATCCAGTACATAGCTTCTTTGACTGTACATAATTTCCCAAATACCATTGTACTTATTTACTACACTGAATTCCAAGTCTGTTACTTTTTGCATAAATTCAAATGCTTTTATAACTTGTGTTCAAAAATTTACATTTTATTTAAAAAAATTCGTTGGAGCCTGGGTGGCTCAGTCATTAAGCGTCTGCCTTCGGCTCAGGTCATGATCTCAGCATCCTGGGATCGAGCCCCACATCAGGCTCCCTGCTCAGCGGGAAGCCTGCTTCTCCCTCTCCCACTCCCCCTGCTTGTGTTCCCTCTCTCGCTGTGTCTCTCTCTGTCAAGTAAATAAATAAAGTCTTTAAAAAAAAATTTGGCTCATATTATACATAAAACAATATACTTGGTAATGTGGAAATTATAAAGCTTTGGTCAGTTTCTACTTTCAGACAGTTTAGTCTGAGGGCTGAGGGTGGAGGTGGTTGTGGCCAAGGTTGAGAAGTAAAACACAAGGCAGAAGATGGATTGCTGTCTTCTGGAGACTCTCACTAAATTTCTGGCATTTTTCCAACTCTGAGACTTCATTCCTCTATTACATTCCAGTGGGGTATTCTAACTAGACCTCTTTTTCCCTATGTAGAAAATGTATTCACCAGGTAGTCAAAGATGAAATGCAGTTGTCCCTTGAACAACATAGATTTGAACTGAGTGGGTCCACTTACACAGATATTTTTTGATAAATACAGTACAGTACTGTATGTTTTCTCTTAGGATTTTCTTAACATTGTCTTTGCTCTAGCTTTATTCTAAGAATACAGTGTGTAATACATATATCTCACAAAGTATATGTTAATACTCTTAGCCATATGGCTTCCAGTCAACAAAGAGCAATTGGAAAAAGATTTTGGGGAGTTACAGGTTGTACATGAATTTTCAACTGCACATGCAGAGAGGTTTGGCATCCCTAACCCCTTAGTTGTTTAAGGGTCAAGTGTACTTCTTAGGAGGTTGGGCAGATGGGGAGGTTCAGATATTGGATGGGGCAGACTTTGAAGGTTTAGATGTGAGCAGCACAGTGTGGGGGAAGAGGGTGTAAGAGTTGGGGGCTATAGCAGGGTTGGTTTTAAAGAACAAAGAACAAGATGGAGAGCATAAAAGGTGCTAGTGATGAGGGAGGAGAAAAGAGGGAGGGAGAGATTCCAAATTGAGGGAGAGGTGAGAGCATGTCAAGGAGGGAGAGAGAGATATCCACTGATGGAGTTTAAATCTTTGGAGAGAGGCTTTTAGAATTTTCTCATTTGTGTTGTGCTGTATAATTTCCTGATCATTCCCACTTCAAGGAAGATCAGTTCCCTCACCTTTTGTTGTTGTTGGGTTAGAGGGCGTCTCTTGAGGTTTTTGATGGCCAGGACACCATTCCTACTGAGAGAGGCTTTCCAGGAGTTCAGTCATGAGCATTTTATGAATTTGTTAACGAAGAAAGCAAAGGAAGCTTGCTTATGAAGATTCAGGCTGGAAATTAGATTCTTTTGCAACCTGTAAAGCCTCCCCAAATTTTAAGAAATGATAGGACTTCTGAAATGGGAGGGGAAGAGGCTGAAAGTCATACTTGAGTAGTTCAGGGTTTTGTTGTTGTTGTTGTTGTTGTTGTTGTTGTTGCTCATATTCCTCTGGGAAGGGGTCTATAGTTGTTCAGCAAGTCAGTTAAACAAACATTAGAACATCTGATGGAAGTCTTATTCCATAGGAAATGAGATGGATTTGTGGAGAGTTTAATGTCGGCAGAACAGGAGGGGGGAAAAGAGGTCTAGTTAGAATACCCCACTGGAATGTAATAGAGGAAGGAAGTCTCAGAGTTGGAAAAATGCCAGAAATTTAGTGAGAGTCTCCAGTGTCTATCACTATAATTTTGCAACCACAAAGACACAGAGAACTTTCATTATGTGCCAGAGGGCCTGATGGTTCAAGAAATCTTCTAGAACAACATAGTTATTGAGAATTTGGTGAGGGTTAAGTGTGGAATTGGGGATGCAAAAGTGAGAGTAGTGTGATAGTACATTGATGGCTGGCAAGATAGTCACGTTTCTTCTTCCCCACTTTAATCCCCTGCAGGGATTCAGCTTTGAGTTTGGGTTGTGTCACTAGCTATTGATTGGATATAGGAAATGAGACAGAAAGAGACAGAGGAAGAGAGAGAACCCAAAGAGAAACTCTGATGTTTTTTTGAACATTACAAACGAGGATAATAGTGTCACCCTTCCTCAAACAGGGAAGATATTGAATAGATTGCTTTTGAAATTCTGGTTGGCCTTCAAGGGAGATCTTTCCAGCAAGTAGAATTTGGAAATCAATGAAAGAGTTCAAGTTAGAAATCTTATAAATGAGATACTTGGAGCTAGCGGTCCGGTAAGACAACAGGGAGGATGAAAAGCTATCACGAAACCTTGGGATAACCTGCCTTGTGGAGGTGGGCAAAGAGCTGCCACTGAGAAGAGTAGTGTTTAGAGAGGAAAGTGTGGTCAGTGGCCAATAAAGAACAGAATATTGAGGGATTTGGGACAATCAAGTGTTACGTGTAGCTGCTCCCCAAACAAAACCATTCAAAGGAAGCCTATCTCATTCCTGCATTCAGCTCAAAGTCCAGAATCTTTGGGAGATGTGGTCTGCACCTTCAGGTCCAGGTATCACTCCTTGTCATCTAGCCATCTGTGAAATCACAACCGAGTTATCTCTTCCCTCATTTTCATCCAGTGGTGGGGGCACGGACAGGATAACCATACTGAAAACTCCCATTTGGAAGGAAACGAATGAGAGACACATAGTATTCATTTCCACTGTGATGATGAAATTCTTCCAGGTAGGCACTATGAGATTGCTCTCTCCTGGCTGAAGGAGAGAACCCAATTAGATCATGATTCTGCTTTTTTGAAGTTTAAAAGTTTAGGGAGGAGGAGATAGTCATTATTCATGGGTGATATGATTGTGTAGAAAGTTTGAAAGAATCTACAAAGTAATACAATTAATAGATTTAGTAAAATTGCTAGAAATATTAATGTACATAAAATTATATTTCCATATACCAGCAGAAAACGATTACAAATGGAAAGGTTTTTAAAAATCATATCCAATAATAAATACCTAGGCTTAAAACTAATGAAAACCTGCAAAAATGTTCATGAGAGAAATTAAAGATTTAAGCAAATGGAGGGAAGTGCTGTTTATAGAAGACTACCGTGAATTTGTCAATCCTCCACAAGTTGATGTATGGATTTGGTGCGATTGTAATAAAAAAATCCCTGCAAGATTGGTGTGTTTTTGTGTGTACAAACACTGGCAAGCTTAATCTATAATTTTATGAAAATTCAAAGTGCGAGAAAAGACAAGGCAGTCTTTAAAAGAAGAATAAAGCCATAGTGTTGACACTACCAAGTATCAAGTCCTTACAAAAGCTGTAGCAATTAGGATAATGCAGTTTTATAAAGATAAATAAACCAATGGAACAGAGTAGAAAGTCTGCAAATAGATACCTGGGTACATGGACTTAATTTATGAAAAATGTAGCACTGATGTGTGGTGAGGGAAAGGGATAGTGTTTTCAACATCTAATATCTATCCATAGGGAACTATTTTAACCATGAAAACCAGTTATGGATAGATTGTGGATTTATAGGCAAAATAATGAAGCTATAAGAGGAAGACATCAGAGTATCTTCAATGACCTTGTCATTGGAAAGGATTTCTTAAACAGAGGCAAAAAAAAAAAACCTATAAAGAAAAAATAAAAAATTGGACTATGTTAAAGTTTAAAATTTCAGCAAAGGACAGTTTTAAGGGAGTGGGGGCATAAAAAAGAGTAGGAGAGAGATACATAACCAACAAAGGATCCTTATCCAGAATATGTCACGTTCTCCAAGAAATCCGTAAGAAAATATTGTAAACTCAGTAGAAATGGGCCAGAACTTCTCAGCACTTTACAAAAGAGGGTAACCAAATGGCCAGTAAACCGATGAAAAGGCACACAACTTCATTAGTCTTTAAGAAAATGCAGATTAAAATTACAAC